>NW_028167371.1:285000-287500 GCF_963513975.1 Fringilla coelebs | reverse complement strand
GTTAGGGTTACGCCTAGGGGTCAGGCTTCCGCAAACTAAAAGGCCCAGGGCTCCGGGCACACTGCAGCTGCAAAGGGCATCCCAGGGGCATCGCAAAACTGCCACAAGCTGGCCTCCTCGAGGGCTTTCTCCTTGGCCCCTGCCCTAACCCTAGGCTGATTGGCTGCCCTGCCTAGGGTTAGGGTTAGGGTTAGGGTCAGGGTTACGCCTAGGGGTCAGGCTTCCGCAAACTAAAAGGCCCAGGGCTCCGGGCACACTGCAGCTGCAAGGGGCATCCCAGGGGCATCGCAAAACTGCCACAAGCTGGCCTCCTCGAGGGCTTTCTCCTTGGCCCCTGCCCTAACCCTAGGCTGATTGGCTGCCCTGCCTAGGGTTAGGGTTAGGGTTACGCCTAGGGGTCAGGCTTCCGCAAACTAAAAGGGCCAGGGCTCCGGGCACACTGCAGCTGCAAAGGGCATCCCAGGGGCATTGCAAAACTGCCACAAGCTGGCCTCCTCGAGGGCTTTCTCCTTGGCCCCTGCCCTAACCCTAGGCTGATTGGCTGCCCTGCCTAGGGTTAGGGTTAGGGTTACGCCTAGGGGTCAGGCTTCCGCAAACTAAAAGGGCCAGGGCTCCGGGCACACTGCAGCTGCAAAGGGCATCCCAGGGGCATCACGAAACTGCCACAAGCTGGCCTCCTCGAGGGCTTTCTCCTTGGCCCCTGCCCTAACCCTAGGCTGATTGGCTGCCCTGCCTAGGGTTAGGGTTACGCCTAGGGGTCAGGCTTCCGCAAACTAAAAGGGCCAGGGCTCCGGGCACACTGCAGCTGCAAAGGGCATCCCAGGGGCATCGCAAAACTGCCACAAGCTGGCCTCCTCGAGGGCTTTCTCCTTGGCCCCTGCCCTAACCCTAGGCTGATTGGCTGCCCTGCCTAGGGTTAGTGTTAGGGTTAGGGTTAGGGTTACGCCTAGGGGTCAGGCTTCCGCAAACTAAAAGGCCCAGGGCTCCGGGCACACTGCAGCTGCAAAGGGCATCCCAGGTGCATCGCAAAACTGCCACAAGCTGGCCTCCTCGAGGGCTTTCTCCTCGGCCCCTGCCCTAAATGTAGGCTGATTAGCTGCCCTGCCTAGGGTTAGGGTTAGGGTTAGGGTTACGCCTAGGGGTCAGGCTTCCGCAAACTAAAAGGCCCAGGGCTCCGGGCACACTGCAGCTGCAAAGGGCATCCCAGGGGCATCGCAAAACTGCCACAAGCTGGCCTCCTCGAGGGCTTTCTCCTTGGCCCCTGCCCTAACCCTAGGCTGATTGGCTGCCCTGCCTAGGGTTAGGGTTAGGGTGAGGGTTAGGGTTAGGGTTAGGGTTACGCCTAGGGGTCAGGCTTCCGCAAACTAAAAGGCCCAGGGCTCCGGGCACACTGCAGCTGCAAAGGGCATCCCAGGGGCATCGCAAAACTGCCACAAGCTGGCCTCCTCGAGGGCTTTCTCCTTGGCCCCTGCCCTAACCCTAGGCTGATTGGCTGCCCTGCCTAGGGTTAGGGTTAGGGTTACGCCTAGGGGTCAGGCTTCCGCAAACTAAAAGGGCCAGGGCTCCGGGCACACTGCAGCTGCAAAGGCCATCCCAGGGGCATCGCAAAACTGCCACAAGCTGGCCTCCTCGAGGGCTTTCTCCTTGGCCCCTGCCCTAACCCTAGGCTGATTGGCTGCCCTGCCCAGGGTTAGGGTTAGGGTTAGGGTTACGCCTAGGGGTCAGGCTTCCGCAAACAAAAAGGGCCAGGGCTCCGGGCACACTGCAGCTGCAAAGGGCATCCCAGGGGCATCGCAAAACTGCCACAAGCTGGCCTCCTCGAGGGCTTTCTCCTTGGCCCCTGCCCTAACCCTAGGCTGATTGGCTGCCCTGCCTAGGGTTAGGGTTAGGGTTAGGGTTAGGGTTAGGGTTACGCCTAGGGGTCAGGCTTCCGCGAACTAAAAGGCCCAGGGCTCCGGGCACACTGCAGCTGCAAAGGGCATCCCAGGGGCATCGCAAAACTGCCACAAGCTGGCCTCCTCGAGGGCTTTCTCCTTGGCCCCTTCCCTAACCCTAGGCTGATTGGCTGCCCTGCCTAGGGTTAGGGTTAGGGTTACGCCTAGGGGTCAGGCTTCCGCAAACTAAAAGGGCCAGGGCTCCGGGCACACTGCAGCTGCAAAGGGCATCCCAGGGGCATCACAAAACTGCCACAAGCTGGCCTCCTCGAGGGCTTTCTCCTTGGCCCCTGCCCTAACCCTAGGCTGATTGGCTGCCCTGCCTAGGGTTAGGGTTAGGGTTAGGGTTACGCCTAGGGGTCAGGCTTCCGCAAACAAAAAGGGCCAGGGCTCCGGGCACACTGCAGCTGCAAAGGGCATCCCAGGGGCATCGCAAAACTGCCACAAGCTGGCCTCCTCGAGGGCTTTCTCCTTGGCCCCTGCCCTAACCCTAGGCTGATTGGCTGCCCTGCCTAGGGTTAGGGTTAGGGTTACGCCTAGGGGTCAGGCTTCCGCAAACTAAAAGG